>NC_056726.1:1010588791-1010598791 GCF_019279795.1 Protopterus annectens
CGTACCGTGGGTGAGTCTTTTCACCAAAAAAGTGGTTCCCTTAATTTTGTTCTGTTAGGCTAGTGTAGCCGGTGAGGAAAGCAATTTTTTGGATTTTTAAAAGTTTGCATACTTTTTCCTTGGGGACTTTTCAAAGGGGAGCTTAAAAAAAATGTCCCCAACTTTAAACATTTTTTTGGGGGTTAAGTCAAATTTCAATTATTGAAATAAAAAATTTTCCCCGGGCCCCTTTTCAAACCTTTAGGAATTCGAGTGTTCATTGTGCATATTGCTTTAGGGTTTTGATTTTGGTTTGGGAAATTTTGGGTTTTAGGGCTTTTTTTGGTTTTTAGTTTGGGGCCCCGTGTAGAGAGTTTTGTTTTCGCTTCCCCTTTTTGGCAAACCCCTTTTGGTGTTTGAAGTGGTGGGGTTGTGGTCTTTTTTTTTTTCAACACCTGGGGGCCCGTGGCCCGCCCTTGGGGTGGAAAAATTTGGGGGGTTGAAATTTTATCTTGGGGGGGGGGGAAAAAATCCAAGGGGTTTTTCCCTGGTTTTTTTCCCTTTAAACGGTCCCTGTTTTGGGGGGGGTGGGAAGCCCGTGGTGGGCGGGTCCCCTTTTGGGTGGTTTTTTTGGGCCCGTTCCCGGGGAAAGTGGGGGCTGTTTTGGGGGGGGGGGTAAAGGGGCCCCTCCCGGGGGGGCAATCCGTTTAAATTTTCTGAATAAATTTTTGGTCAACAGTATTGGGCGTTTGGGGGTTTTGGGTGGTTGGGGAAATTCCCTTGGGGACCTGGGGGGCCCCGGTGGGGGGTTGGGGTTTTTTTTCCCCGAGGCGCTTTTGGGACTTTGGACCCCGGGAATTTGGGCCAGTTTTTTTCCCCTGGGATCGGTGGCCGGGGTTTTTGGGCCCCTGCCCTTTCTTCCCCGGGGCCTGTTGCCCAGGTTTTAATGTTCTTTGGTCGTGGGCCCTGAATCTGTCGGGTCTTGGGCCCGGGAACCCGGTTTAAATGTTTTCTTTTTGGGCCCCGGGCTCGCTTTTTTTTGTTGGGGGTGCCTCGTGGGGGGGCTGCTTCCTTTGCTTGGGCAGTTAAATTTGGGGTGCGGTTTTGGGGGAATTGGGGTTTTGTTTTCCGGGGGTTCGGCCACCTTGGTGTGGGGGCCCCCCGGGGGCTTTGAAACCTCTTTGGCCCGGTTTTCCCGGGGGAAAAATTTTTTTGAATCCCGAATTCTTTGGTTTTTTTTTTGTTTAAGCTGGTTACGGGTTTCGATTTGCCTAACTCCACTTTTGGGGCTAAAATTTGCTCTGGGAAAAGTATCCCCCTTAAGCCCTTGGGGCCTTTTTGGTTCCCCTTTTTGGGTTTGTTTGGACCTTTGGGTTGGGCCCCTTTTTTTAAAAAACCATGGGCCCGGTAAGGGTTTCCTTTGGCTGGGCCCGTTTGGGGTGAACCCGCAGGCCAGGGAATATCTGTTTTTCAATTTGGGGAGGTAAAATGGTTTACCCGAAAGGGTTTTAAAGAATAGCAGGTTTTTAATTTTTTAAGAAACTGGGAGGTATGCGATTTTGGGGGTTTATTAATTTTTTGCCCAGTTTTGCCCAAAAGCAGGGTTTTTCAAATTTTTTTTCTTTTCCCGGACCCGGCAAGGGTTTTTCCTTAAAAAAGGTTATAGCCAAAAGCCCAGGTTTTCTTTTTTTGGGTTTTCATTTCCGGAAAACAGGTTTTCTCCAAACAAGGCATACCATTTTGGGGTGCTTAAAAGGGAAAAGGTAAAACAGTAGGAGTTTTGGGTATTCTTCCCCGGGGGTGGGGTGGGCCCCTTATTGGTTTGTTTTATAACCTTGGTTGGGACTTTTCGTTCCCAAGGAAAAATTAAACCTGGTGGCCCGCCCGGCGGGGCAGAAAGCCCCTTTGGGGTTTGGGGGGTTTTCTGTTGGGAAATCCCCTTTTCCCAGGGGTTGGTTTACCTTTTGGCGGCCTTTTTTACGGGTGCTTTTTCCCCGGGTTTAATACAAGGTTTTTGGTTTAAAAAAAATATTTGTGGACCCCCTGTTGGGGGGTTTGTTATTAACATCCAGGGTCTCCTTTTTATTATACTTGGAGAATTTAAGTTTAGATTTTTGTCCCGGTAAAAAGCGTCCCATTTTATTTTAAATTTTAACTCGGACTTCTTTTAATTCCCCCTGAAAACTTGGGGTCTTTCATTTAAATTAATTGGGTTAGGGGCAGTTTGGGTTTTTTTCGCTCCCATTTAATGTTTTTGAAAACCCTGTTAGGTTTTTTGGGGGGTTATCCCTTTAAAAATTCAAAGTATTAGAACCTCCGGTGGGGTTTTCAATTTAGCCCCCTTGGGAAAATTTGGGTTTTTTTGCCTATTTCAAATGTTTTGGCCAAAAAATTTGGGAACGCCAAATTTGTCCGGGGGAAAGGGAAAAAAAAAAAAAAAAAAAAAAAAAAAAAAAAAAAAAAAAAAAAAAAAAAAAAAAAAAAAAAAAAAAAAAAAAAAAAAAAAAAAAAAAAAAAAAAAAAAAAAAAAAAAAAAAAAAAAAAAAAAAAAAAAAAAAAAAAAAAAAAAAAAAAAAAAAAAAAAAAAAAAAAAAAAAAAAAAAACACACCAATGAAAAAAAAAAAGGGGGGGGGGGGGGGGGGGGTGGGGGGGGGGGGGGGGGGGGGGGGGGGGGGGGGGGGGGGGGGGGTGGGGGGGGGGGGGGGGGGGGGGGGGGGGGGGGGGGGGGGGGGGGCGGGGGGGGGGGGGGGGGGGGGGGGGGGGGGGGGGGGGGGGGGGGGGGGGGGGGGGGGGGGGGGGGGGGGGGAGGGGGGGGAGAGGGGGGGGGGGGGGGGGGGGGGGGGGGGGGGGGGGGGGGGGGGGGGGGGGGGGGGGGGGGGTGGGGGGAGGGGGGGGGGGGGGGGGGGGGGGGGGGGGGGGGGGGGGGGGGGGGGGGGGGGGGCCTCCTTTGGGGGGGCTTTTTTGCCCCAAAAAGGTGAAAAAGGAACCCCTTTTTTTTTTTTTTCTTTTTAAATAAAGGGGTTTTTTTTGGAAGGGGGGGAGGGGGAGGGGGGCCTTTTTTCCCTTGTGGGGTTTTTTTAAAAGAAGGGGTGGGACCCTAGGTTAGCATAGGAAGGGGCTACTTTAGCTCCCATGGCTACCCCTTTTAGTTGTTTGTAAATGGTCTCTCCGAACTCAAAGAAGTTGTTGTTGAGGACCAGCTGGAGGAGTGTGCAGAGGGTGTCAGCTCTTTCAGGTGCTATCCCTCTGTGAGCTACTAAGTATCTCTTCACTAGCTGTACCCCTTCCTTGTGGGGAATGCTGGGGTAGAGGGCAGCAATGTCCAGGGTGATGAGTTGGAACTCTGTCCTTGTCTGTTCCTTTTGGATCTTGTGTATTTCGGAGAGGAAATCCCAAGAGTCCTTGAGGTAGAATTTGGATGTCTGAACTAGTGGGTTAAAGTAAAAATCTAGTAGCTCAGAGATGAACTCCGTCTTGGTCCTTTTTGAGGAGACTATGTGCCTCATTGGGGGGTCCAGTTGGTTTTTGTGGATCTTGGGGATGCCGAACAGGCGTCCCACTGTGGGAGAATCCACTGACATAAAGTCGAGTTCCTCTTCGGAGATTCTCTGTCTGTATGCTAGTAATAAAAGGGTGGAGTCTATGGAGTGGAAGCTGTGTAGTACTTCCTCTTTGGGGACTACGAGGTAGCTAAGTGGGTCTGCCAGGACTGTCTGCATTTTAATGGTGTAGTCAGACTCTGTCATGACCACTACACCTGCCCCTTTGTCTGCTTTGAGGATTCTGAGTTGGTCATTGTGACACAACTGTCTAAGGGCTGTTGATTCTTGGGGTGATAAGTTGTTGGTCTTTTCTTGTGGGGGTCTGTGTAGTAGTGTTCTAATTTCTGCTTCTACTACTCTGGCAAACACACTGATATGTGTGTTTAGTAAAGGGTTAAAGGTGCTCTTCCTTTTCAGTACAGGAGGGCCGCTGTAGTAGCCCTCACTGGATTGGGTAGAGCCAAGGTCCTCTTCTTGGGAGTGGGGGAGTGCCGTGGGGCTCTCCCCTGGAACTCTGTCGCTATTTATTGGTCTCTGCCCTTGGGGTGTGGGTTCAAAAGGGTCAGTAAAGGTGGGAGGGGGAGTCTCCAAAGGGTCACCTCTGTAGGTCTGGCTCCTTGGAGTCCTTGGGTACCCTGGTGGAGGGTGGGGCTGTGCAGGTCTTTTGGATGTAGCCTCCGCAGGGCTATCTTCCCAATGGGCGACCTGGTGGCTATGGTGCCCTGTAAAGGGTACAGCTCTGGTCTCGTAGTGGTGGGTAAGGTCGTAGGGGGGGCGCCTGTCTCATGCAGCTGTCTACTCTGTGGGGAGGGATACTGTTGCTGCTCATGACCACAGGTGGTGTGAAGGCACTCTTTAGAGCAGCTGCAGTAGTCCTGTGTGTCCTGCTAGTAGCAGGTAGGGGTCTGTGCCCATCTTGGTGGCTAGGACTGGAGGTGTCTATGTTGTGCCCCTCATTGTGTCCTCCTGCGTGGTAGCTGCCATGCGGGTAGGTATGGGGCGACAGGTCTGCAGTTAGCGACCGAGTAAGGGTGTCTTTGGGGCGCAAGGAGAGCTGAATACCTTGCTTATGGCTCAATTCTGTTTGGTCAGTCGAGTGGACGCTTGTGTGGCTAAAGCTATGATCTATCAATTTCTTTGGGTGTTCTGCCCGATCTGCCTCCTTGTGTTGGATGGAGGCAGCCCTTCATTTATGTTCTTTTTTGTACTAGGTTGGTCTGAGGGGGGGTGGTCTGAGGATCGGTGGTGAGTTCTGGCTCTAGCCACTTTCTCTGCAGGATCCACTGTGGTGCCTGGGTGGTGAAAGGCTTCTATATTGGCTGTGTGCTCACTTATCTCTGAGCGAGTGCCAAAGCCTTCAGCATCTGCCCCTTGTATTATGGCGTGACTGGTGGCGTCCCTGTCTGGGGAGCCGGGGATCGCGCCATCCGGGGAGCTTGGGATCGCACTATTCGAGTGGTGCCTCGTGGTGCGGCTTAACCTGTTGCTACCAGTGGCGTCACCACGTGTGTGGCTGGAAGGTGGGGATATCTGGTCTGTGTCGTTACGTTTGCACAGTTGGGGTGCCTGTCCTGTGTAGAGGGGGCTTGGCTTAGGGTAGGCTATGTCACCTGCTATTGCTACCTCATGCAAACTTTTCTTTTTAACAGCAGAATACTCTTTGTCAACTGCTACCTCATGCAAACTTTTCTTTTTAACAGCAGAATACTCTTTGTCAACTGCTTTTGCTACATCATGCAAACTTTTTTCTTTAACAGCAGAATACACTTTGTCAAACTTAGCATACACCGGTTGGGCTGTTATATTACATGCAAGCTGTACCTTCGCTCTGTCTGTATCTACAGTCTCTTTAGGTATTGTAACTCTGCTGTAAGACCTAGTACAATCTAGAGTACATTTTGATCCTGCCGCTTCAGACATGCTTTCAACAGTAGAAATGCTTTCAACAGTAGAACATGCAATAACAGGTTTCCCTTTTACAGTACATTTTGAACCTGCCGCATCAGACATGCTTTCAACAGTAGAAATGTTTTCAACAGTGGAAAAAGCTATAACAGGTTTCTCATTTACACAAGGTTTACCATACCCCTGCTTACCGTATACGTGCTTCGTACTTTTTGTATCGGCATGCTGTGGCGTAGCTACACCTGAAAAATTTATATCCTTAGTGTCGGTACCATAACGCTCTTTTTCGCTGTGAAATGTTTTATTAATGAATAAACCTTTAGCTATACAATTGAGTCTGCACTCTTTGTTATCAGCTCTGCAGCTGGTATCACATCTAGCGGGTGAAACGCTGTTAGTAATGCTTGTTTCACTTCCTGCGGTTGATGCGGTTAAAGCAATATTAATTGACTTTGTTACAGATACATTACTGCAGTTGGTATCAAGCTTGGTGTCTTTGGAAACAGTACTAATGCTTTTGTCTGCTATACATTTTGTTACAGTTTTCGGAGTCACTGGGTGACTGTACTTTTTATTGTTATTCATTTTGGCTAGAGACAAAATACTCTGTCCTGCATATGCTTTGTCACGCAGTTCAACAGGGGCACCGCCCCCGTCTTTGGCAATAAAAAAAGCTGTACTGTCTGCAGTTTTGTCCCCGGAGCTGGGGTCGGTGCACTCGGCGTGCTTATGAACTCCCTTCTTACACGTGGCATAGTTAGTAGTTATAGGGAGGCGTGCATCTTGTTCGTCGTAGTCCGTCGACAAGGAGCGTTGTGGAATACCAGTGTCCGGTTCACCGGCTCCTATGCTGCGGCAGCCATTGAAGGGGCTGGTGACACTTTCTGGCCTGTAGTGGGGCCTACCTGTGGGTCTGGCTAGCTTGGCAAGGGTGTTTGAAGCTAGATCACCCTTATGGTTGGCC
The DNA here is from genome assembly GCF_019279795.1 of Protopterus annectens. NCBI lineage: Eukaryota > Metazoa > Chordata > Ceratodontiformes > Protopteridae > Protopterus > Protopterus annectens. The sequence goes on from NC_056726.1 coordinate 1,010,595,183, forward strand.
TTGCTGTTGTTGGGGTGATCCCCCTCGTAGCTTGTGCATGGGGACTTAGAATGCCCCTGCTTGTGGGCTGGGCAAACCAGCGGTGTTTTGTTTGTACCCACTTTGCAATTGTTTAGAGCATTAGTACTTACTGTTGGTGGTGTCTGCTGTTGGGTTAACAATGAGCTCCGGGTGCGCCTGTCCATCCGCTCTGTTGTTGGGACCCTGTCGGTGCTGGCGGGAGTAGCCGTCTGTGGGTCTGGTGGCGGGAAACCATCACTGTTGTCTGGAAACAGAGTAGTGTGGTGGCCCTGGTAGCTGTTTGCTGTAGAATCAAGGTCCCAGTCTCCTTTGCTGTGAAACAAATGTTGCAGATTTAATTTTCTGCAGTAAAGTTTTAGATCCACGAGTACCTCTGTACTGTTTGCCCTCTGGGTGGGAATGAAGTTGAGGCCCTTGTTGAGCAAATCCAGGGTGCCTTGGTCAAGGGGTAGGTGAGAGAGGTTGAATATTTTTTCAGAGGCGAATCCCGTGGGACCCTTTGAGGAACCTGGGGTTACTGATCCTGTCTTCCTTTGGCCTTCCGGGGCCATCTGTTGCTGAGAGGGGTGCCCCTTGCTCGACCTCTGCCTCTCCCTCTTCCCCTCGTGGTCTGTTGCGTAGACTGGACTCTGGGTCTCTGGTCTGATCGGTAGAAGTCTCTGCCCATTTCTAAAAAAGACTCCGGACATGGGTCTTGACTGTAGGTACTAGGTGGAGTGAGTCTTCTGTTGTCGCCCGATCTCTGTGGCGTTTTGCCGTTGTGGGGTGCTGCCTCGTGGTCCGGGGAAGCAGGTGTGCTGTGCCTTGCGTCTTTGCCGACTCTTGCATCCTTCGGCTGCGGTGTCCTGGTTGGTCTTTGTGCCGGAGGGGAACCGGGGGTGCTATCGTCGCTGTGGGTGCCTGGGGAGTCCGGTGCTAAGTCCGATGGCTCTTTTGCGATCAAAGTTTTGACCGGGTAGGCAGCATTATTTTTGTAGTCCGAGAGGTCTCTGTTAAGCTTTTTCTTTTTTAACTTGATATTCCGTTCCACGTGTTTAGCGATTTTGTCGCTCAAGCTATGCCACTCTGTGCTGAGGCGATCAAACGCTGGGTGCTGCGTGATCGTGTCGTTAATGCCTTTGGCCTGTTCTTTAAAGTCCTCCATTCTTTTGGTGTTGTGATCCATCAGAACTTTCAAAGAATCTAGGCCCGCTTTGTTAAAGATGTGGACTAGTGCTTGATAGGTGTCGTCATTTAACTGTATTCCGTTAGGGAACCTGTACAGTCTAAGGCCTTTGGGCACTATCTGTTTTTCGGCGCATTTAGCGAGGTAGTGATTATCGACTTCCAGGGTTTTGTAAGTCAACAACAGTTTCTCTAATTTCAGTAAGAGAAACTTACAATCAGCTATGCTGAGCCTGTTCAGCTGGTCAGCGTTGTCGCTGTTCTTGTCCAGGAGGCTCTGTGTTCCATTGCAGTCAGCGAACGGGTCACTTTGGTCCTTTTGTGCCAGATGATCCAGGATCAGGTTCTTGGCACTGGTGGCTTGTTTGTTGGCCATCCGATGATCTGATGCGCTCCGGGTAGGCTGCCTTGTTTCTTTGGGGCTGCTGAGTTCTTTGAGCAGGTTCTCTGCCAAAGTCGAGGTCTGGGTGAGCGTCATCTTTAGGGAGCGTAGCTCTGAAGGAATGCTGTAGATTGAGCAGTCCAGGAGTTCCTGGCTGTCATTCAGTTCTCTGGTGGTGCTGGACCCTTCCATGTTCAGTTTCAGTGAACTTAAGAGTTAGGACTCTCGACTAATACTTCCAAGGTAGAATGTGAACCACTGAAACTGCAAAACTGTAACACAATGAACGAGGATGCAAAAGGCTGGTCCCTTTGGAGTGGGCCTTCTGTATGGAAGAAATCACGCAGACACCAGGAGGATTGATTTGAGCGCTTTCGTTCGCACTTTTATTACAAAGCACATGAACTTCTTCAGAAATCAATACAAGTGCATTACTTCAGGCTATAAATACTGCTGATGATGTCATGCATTACCTCATTTGTGGGCAGGTGTTAGTGTAAGCAGGTGCCTGTGGGTGGGAGGGGTCTGCTTGGGTTACCTGATCCACTTGAGTAAGCATTTAATATTAAGACTGCCATTGAGTCCAGGGAAGCTGTCTGCTCCTAGCTTTATTTGCCATTTTAGTTCCCTGACTTCTAGTGGGGTGCTGGAGTCCTCACTAAAACTGGGGGCTCTTTCCAGTATTAGGAAGTGGAACCTAGCAGGTTGGGTGCAACGTGCCGCATGCTTGGCTAGGGCATTATTTTGGTCAGATCTCCTGATTGCCTGGTAGTGTTCTTTGACTCTATCACTGAGTTTTCTGGTGGTCATGCCTATGTAAAAGCATTGGCAATGAGTGCACCTGCTGAGATACACTACCTGGGTGGTGTTGCAGTCATATGGCCCCTGTGGGTAAAAGGGCTTGTTAAAGCCAATTTTCACTGTGGTGTCTGTGCTGATATATTGGCAGCAAACACATTGTCCACAGGGTAGGGTCCCCCTTGGGGTGTTGTGTCCCTTGGGTGGGGGTTTCCTTTTCTCAAACAAGGTCTTGAGTGAGTGGCACCTCTTGTGGGTGAAAGAGGGTGTGGATCCTAGGGACTTGCCGAGATCTGTGTTGCAGCTGAGTATGTCCCAGTTGGATAGTACAGAGTTTTTAATCAGGTTGCCATCTGTGGAGATGGGGATAGGGAACCTGGGTTGAGGTTCATCTTTGTCAGTGTTTTTGTCAAATTTCCCATAGATAAGGATGGGCTGGTGTCTGGAGTGCCTATGTTGACTTACTTCATGGGCAATCCTGTTGACCAGTCCTTTGGGGTAGCTCTTGTCCACGAACATCTGCTTCAGTTGTGTGCTCATGGTGCAAAATAGTGCATCACTGCTAACTATTCTGCTGAGTCTGACAAACTGTCCTTTGATTACATTCTTTTTCATGAAGTTATGTGTGTGTATGTGTATATATATATGTATATATATATATATATATATATATATATATATATATATATATATATATATATATATATATATATATATATATATATATATATATATATATATATATATATATATATATATATATATATATATGTATGTTCATAGGTTCATACTAGGCTATCTGCCCTAGGGCATTTATAAGCCTAGCCATAGTGTGTGTGGCTTTCACCACCCCTTAGGATGAGAATACTGTACCCATTAGTTTGCTGTGCCTCTTTCCAGCAGTGATACAGAGATGATTCCCGGGGTAAACCTACAATCTCCCATCCACTCGTCAAGATTTCTCTTGAACAGAGGCAGTGAGGGGCTCTGCCTCACATGGACTGGGATTCTGTTCCACAGTGTAGGGTGTCTCTGGGTGATGAATCTGTCCCTCCAGCATGTCCTATTTATGTCCGTGTTGAGGTTTAAGTCTCTTGCTCTTGTGGCTCTGGTGGATTTGGATTTTTTGAGGTGGAGCATGTCCATTAATTCCGGGTTGGACATGGCCTTGTATGTCAGGCACAGATCACCTCTGAGCAGACGGTATGACGAATAGAGCTGGAGTTTCTTCAGTCGGCATCGAT
>NC_056726.1:1010611291-1010613791 GCF_019279795.1 Protopterus annectens
CGCCTGCCATTCCCCCCCAAGATTCCTATTCCTAGTCCTTGAACAAGTCCACTCTTTCACACAAACCTCCAGTACCCACCTGGAAGTTCAGGAGCTGAAATGGCAGATCGACCTAAGGGCAGACATCCCCCCAGGGCTGAATGGCAGTCTTAACATTAAATGTGTGTTGAAATGGAACAGATAGAAGTAATGCGAGGCCTCCCACCTCACTATGTTAAAGGTGTTAAAAGGTTTAAAAGTGTTAAATGTGCTAAATGTGTTAAAGGTGTTAGCATGTCTCAATTTAAAGCAATGCGAGAACTTCAACCTCAAACACACCCCCATGTGACCAAGGCTAACAAGCCTAGCACTATATATACTAACTATGAATGCTGTATGAGTAGATTTCTGAAGAAGTTCAATATATATATATATATATATATATATATATATATGTATGTATATATGTGTGTGTATATATATATATGTATGTATATATGTGTGTATGTATATATATATAGGTTCATAGGTTCATACTAGGCTATCTGCCCAAGGGCATTTATAAGCCTAGCCCATAGTTATGTGGCTTTCGCCACCCCTTTAGTTTGAATAAAAACTATGCCTATCATTTTGCTGTGCCTCTGTCAAGCAGTGACGCTGAAGTAATCCCTGGGGTATATCTGCAATCTCCCATCCATTGGTCAAGATTCCTCTTGAACAAGACCAGAGAGGTGCTCTGCCTCACATGTACCGGGATTTTGTTCCACAGCATAGGGAGTCTCTGGGTGATGAATCTGTCCCTCCAGCACGTTCTGTTTATAACCGTGTCAAGGTTTAAGTCTCCCGCCCTTGTGGTTCTGAGGGATCTAGATTTTTTGAGGTGAAGCATATTCATCAAATCTGGGTTTGACATGGCCTTATATGTGTGTGTATATATATATATATATATATATATATATATATATATATATATATATTTGTATATTGGCTAAGGCTCTTGCCACCCCCATAGTGCCTTTTTTAGGCAAGGCTCAAATTCTAAACCTACCACCCTAGAAATCAAAAACGGGAAGAAACTAAGGTTAATGCTGCTCAATGCCAGAAGTCTAAATCTCAAAATGCACGCACTCGAGGCCCTTCTCAGTATAGAGAACATCGATGTCTGTGCTGTGACTGAAACCTGGTTCAAGACTCCTGAGAGCACCCCGGCACTATCAGGTTTTACCTCATATCATGCGTTACGGCCCCAATACCTGGACCATACCACCAAAGGAGGGGGTGTATCCATATTCATCAAGGATACCCACACCTCCAGGTTGGTGGCTACGCACGAAGGATCGGAAACCATCCAGTTGCAATTAACCATAGGCAAAACTGCTCTACAATTTGTAGCATGCTACAGGCCACCCTCTCAAACTCAGGAAACCCACACAGCCTTCCTGAAGACACTGGAGGGTATAAATGCATCACCAAACACCATCATATTGGGTGACTTCAACTACCAGAATATAGACTGGGAACATTACTCAAGCCCCAACTTTCTAGCCCAAAGGTTCCTGGAGTTCATAAATTCAAATGCCATGGAACAACTAGTCACCGTCCCCACAAGAGGAGAAAATATACTAGATCTCTTCATCACAAACATGGGGACAAAATGCTCCACACCGGAAGTATATCCCTCTTTGGTGAGATCAGATCATAAACTAATCTCACTAGAAGTCCACATCCCGCCCCCACCCCAAACAAAAAAGACCACAGTGAAGAACTTCTCTAAAGCAAACTTCACACTACTCAGGACAGGAGTGGTATCCTTCAAGGCCCCCGAGCCAATGGAAACCACAACCCAAGCTGCGGAAGCCCTTACAAATGCCTTCTATTAACACCTTAGGACTGCATGGATCAGGCAATCCCAAATAAAACCAAGACTCTTTCCACCAAGGGCAAACGTCCAGTCTGGTGGACCCCAGCCATAAACAAACTTTACAATAAGAGGAGAAAGCTATTACATGATAGAGCAAAATCCCAAAAAGGGAAGGCATCTTTGATCAGTACTAGCAAGAAACTACGATCCCTCATAAAATCATCCAAGGCCAACTTTGAGAAAAAAATTGCCATAGATTCAAAAGACAATCATAAGGCCTTCTTCAGCTATGTCAGAAACCTGGGTGGAAACTCCCAGATATGCTCAGAATTAGTCCAAAATGATACAAAAATCACTGAACCCACAGACATTGCCAACATACTGGCGGACAGGTTCAGCGCAAACTTCACCCCCTCCCCCCCAAAAGGAGAGATAACTATCCCAACAGAGTGTAGCCTTCCAGACATCTCAAATGCGCAGGTGAAAGCTGCTCTCTCTAAAGCTAAAAACACAGCATCAATGGGACCGGATGGTGTCCCCGGCTGTGTGCTACATGAACTCAGTGAAGAACTAAACCTGCACATAAGGCAGCTGTTTAATCTTAGCCTTACCACAGGATATGTGCCCAAGGAGTGGCATACAGCAACTGTGGTCCCACTC